>NW_028255836.1:0-35789 GCF_964263255.1 Lissotriton vulgaris
ATTTTGCACTTCAGTTTATAAATATGTCTTCACACACAAGTGCAACATTAAAGGCTATTAGGTATGAGATTAAGTGTAAATAAGTGAAGCAAAGACATAAATAAGCCCAAAATAGTGATTAAAATTGTACTGAAATATTATTGTATCTATGTTCTAGAGGGTGTTTTCGGACCAAAAATGGACAGAGTGGTGGAAAGTTAGATGAAGGAAGTCCAGTCCACTAGCCGTTAGTATCACACTGGCCACAATAGGTGGTACCGTTTGCTGTCAGCTCTTAGCTGGTTGAACATCCAGTTGTGGGTATCCTGGGATGTGTGGTTAGGATGGTGGTTTGTTACCTTTTGACTTTTGTGGACTCCCACTCAATCATTACCGGATCCTGCTGACCCCCGCTGAATCATTATTGGAATCAGGGGGCCCCTACTGAGTTACTACTGAAAGCGGGGGACCCCAGCCTAAGAATTTTCGATTATTTAAAGAACAATACAATACACACAAAAAGAAACAAGCCTTTATGAAACAAATACTTAAGTAAATAAATGTTATTTAATTCAATTGAAGCCATTCAGTGTTCATACTATATTCTATTTGATTGTCATGCACCTCTCCCACAGACCAATCTGAAGATAGTAGGTGAATTTTTAACCTCAAATTTCAAATTCCTTCACATTTACAGTGTTGTAAAATTTCCAATTTTCAATTTTGATTCCTTATGTCTAAACATATTATATATAATAATTATATATTATAATATAATCTGTTAATATTATTTAATTTTCTAACCAGTTGCAGGCCCCCCTTGTAGGCTTCGTGAACCCCCAGGGGTCCCGGGACTGCAGGTTTATAGACACTTATTTAGGAGACAAAAGCACACAGGAAGTAGCTCTGGAAACAATAATTGACCTGCCCAAAATGGCTGCTAGCATGCTATTTTTTTAAACTTTGATGGCTCAGAATAATTTCTAACCTCAATATTTGGCCCTAGGGATGACAAAGAGAGCGTGGAGAAGACTGACAATGGTGCATCAATATGTTTGATTTACATTTCTGTAGAGGATGGGTTGAGGTGAATTTGGATCTAGATAGTGTGCAGAGTAGATTATGGGCCTAGTTACAAGTGGCATGTTAAATTGTGATCTCTGCACAACATAAGCCTACCAAAGGCACAATGTTTAACAATGTTTAACTACCAGCTGTTATAAAAATCGCTCCCTGTAGTGTCCTGCTGGACATGTTCTAGTGTTCTATCTCTGTTGCACCCCTTACCGCACACCCACCCATCACAGGCGTAACCAGTCAGGTGACCCTGCTAATAAAAGGGGCCCGGCGCACATGCCATAGGCCAGTTCCTGTACACCACTACTGTTGTCTGTGTGGTCCCTTGCGCAGCATGTGGGCCTAGTGGCCCAAGACACCACATTGGCGACGAGTGGGTCTTACCCCGTGCATACCATGGATGTTGAATCTTTGTTCCTCGTGGGGGGGAGAAGAGTTGCTGAAATAAGAAGCACCCCTGCATCTACTGTGAGCACATTGGGGAAATCATGCCTCCAGCCTGCAGCGCCTGGTATGCTGACCGGCCTTGAGGTGGGAGAGAAGAGTCCAATCATCTTCCACAGTCCGGTAATCCTGTTGCCACCCGCTTGGGTAGTCGGGGCATGTATAGGAGGGTAGCGTAATAAGGAGGGATGCACAGCAACAACTGGATGAGCCCACAAACACCCCAGTGGTACGACAAGGCATAAGCCTAGTTCTGCCCCATGCACTGTGGCATTGAAAGCAGGCCCTGCCTGCCACCATTCACCTCCACAAGGCAGAAGTGCGGTGAAACAAAGGCAGGGCAGCACTGGCCGGCAAGCACGAGGAGGTTGCACCTGCCCTGACATGCCGCCTCCTGCGCAGCATGCCCTGTGCCTGTTTCCACTGCTGTGGTTGCAAGAGGAAGGGCCTGCAGCACTGGGAAGGAAGCAGTGGCCCCAGATGTACAAAGAAGCACGACCCCCGGCATGATCAGACACTGCAGAGTTAACTGAAAGCACCCAATAGACGCACCGCTGTCCCGTGGACAAGGCAGTTTCTGCTGCTAAAGAGAAAAGCCCTACGCTCTGTACATTCAAACAAGGAAAGGAAAGAAGGCTCCTGCACCTCCTTCCCCATTGACAAAGTGCTGTCATAGCTCCCAGGACAGAGAGCTCCCCACGCCGGTTTCTCCTACTGCAAAGCACAGCTGAATCATTGGATGAGCACCGCCACACCAAATACTGACCCTGATGTAGTGACCCAGAGTCACAGTCAGCGGTCTAGTTGTTTTATGTATGCCCTACACTAAACACCCACCCACCACTGATGTCACTGGTCAGGTGACACAGTTCTAATAATAGAGGCCGAGCGCACGTGCTCTGGGCCAGTTGTACCATGTAGCTGATGGTGTCTGCGTCAGTCCTTTCCAGAATGAGGGCCCAGGGCCCCCAACATTACATTGGCGACGAGGAGGGCGGACGCTAGCCACGCGTGTCGCATATGAAAGAAAAAACCCCGGAAAGAAGAAGGGAAGTGCCCATGTGCAGGGCACCTTCCCGGGGAAGCGGCGCCGGCCGCCGAGAGGCCTGCAGGGCATAAGCCGAGCCCGGGGCCTGCCTGCAGACAAGAAGGTGACCGGGAGCCTACCCCACACCTTCTGAGCCAAATCTGCATGGCCCCCTGCGTGGGGTGAAGAGGAGCGGACCGACCGGAGCCCACCCGCATCGGACGCAAGAGAGTGACCCCCACAGAAGGAAGAGCGTACCGACCGGAGGCCACCCGCGTCGGCCGCAACTGAGCCCCCTGCCTGGGGAGAAGTGAGAGCCGTGCAAAACCCACCTGCATCGGCTGCCACCGAGCCAGGACTGCTAGCCAAACGCTACGACCTCCGCAGAGCCCACCCGCGAGAAGGAAGGAAGCCAGCCAGCCAGCCGAAGGTGAGCGGAGGGGGCCGCGCAAGCCTAAAGCGACCCCCGTGACTGTATCATAAGCGGTGCCCACCCGCGTGGCCATGGTGCCCGAAAATAAACTTTAAATAAAGCAGCGCCAGCGGAGCCCACTCGCGGCCTGCCTGAATCGTCCCCTGCCCCTGCTCCGTGTAATGTGTGAAAAGGAGCTGCCGCGGGCGGGGAGAAGGAAAGCGAAAGCCCCTTGTGTCAGCACGCTAAGAGGAGCCCACCCGCAAGACCAGCGCGCCTTGCCGGGCGTAATTGCAGCCACATTAAATTTCAAATAAAGCAGCGCCAGCGGAGCCCACCCGTGGCCTGCCTGCAGTGTCCCCCGCCGCGTGTGTGAAGTGCGGCGGCGGGGGAATGAACTTATACAAGAGGAGCGCCTGCAGCATGTGAGGAGCTGCAGGGCGCCGAATAAATGAAGCGGAGCCCAACCGCTGTAGAGCGCCAACACCCCACCCCCACGAAGCGTGTGGCCGCCGCGGTGGGGGAGAAAGAGTGAAAATCTAGCACCCGAACCTCAGCCGGCTACCGCATCACTGCACCCCCGGCGCAGCCCAGAAAACTCACCGCAAATGGAAGAGATGTCCGGCGGTGACCGCCTGCATTAACCCCAGCACCGTGGGTGAAAGAAGCGGCTGATCCTCGCAGCCCGAAGAGTAGCGCCAGCACCCCAGGCGTCAGTGCCGGCTGCCCCGTATGCAGCACTGTGAGGTCAATGGAGCGCCAACACTTCTCCACTGCCACGCAGCGCGAGGAAGGGGAGTCTGCAGCAGCGGTAGAGTACGAGTGAGGAGAACTGTGAGGTCCAGCGGGGATGGAAGGTGGCCGCTATAAATAGATTTCAGCACAAGAGCCCCAAGTGCTTGTACGCGAGTTTACACGTATTTGCCAAAGGAAGAGAAGTGATAAGACACATACTGTGGTCCCGGTGCCTGGGATCAGGTAAACGGCAGGAGCAGAGGTGGACAGGAGGGGGACACAAGCATTTGCCATGACCCTATCGAGAGTCTCTGCACCTCTCTCCCCCAGCGGCAGCGAAACCGAGCACCGGTCATAGAGAGAGTGAACACACTGAGGTGAAGACTGCCGTGTTTGATGGCTCCAATGCCATCTGGTGGCAATCCAGCACCATTGCACTTACACCCACCAAAGAAGCAAGCATTGCTCAAACCAAGTGCCATAGAAGCAAGTGGATAAGCCAAATCCACGTCTGCCAGTGGTGCTGCCGCCACCACCAGAAATCAGAAGGGCTCCACGCAAAGGAACAAGCCGTGGATCAACCAACCACAGAACATTAAGGAACACGCCAGGAGGGCAGCAACTCCAATAGAATACTACAAAGGTAGATTGCGACTAGGTACATGCCAGCCATTGAGGAACGAGGCAAAATGCAAGTCAGCACTATCAGATGACACCCGCACTACAGGACCGCGCAGCACCACGCCGGGACGTGCCAGGAGCGACAGGGATCAGGAACGCCAAAGTGATGCTGCACACAGACACGCCAACGTCACAGAACAGCACTGCGCAAAAAACGCGCAAGGAGTGAAGGAACTCCACACCTCAGGACCAAACAGCACTGCGCAGGAACGCGCAAGGAGTGAAGGAACTCCACACCTCAGGACCGAACAGCACTGCGCAGGAATGCGCACGGAGTAAAGGAACTCCACGCCACCACGACTGAGTGACGCAGGGATCGCGTCCTCGGAGACCTGTCAGTAGGTCACAGCGAAGATGACTTGCCAGAAAGTCACCGCCAGACGCGGACCAGTCGGATGGTCGCCCGAAAAGAAAAGGAAAGAAGACGCGGACCAGTCAGTTGGTCGCCCGAAAGGAAAGGAAGAAGCTGACCAGACAGATGGTCGCCCGGAAAGAAATGGAGAAGGTGACCAGTCAGATGGTCGCCCGGAAAGAAAAGGAGAAGATGACCAGTCAGATGGTCGCCCGGAAAGAAAAGGAGAAGCTGACCAGTCAGATGGTCGCCCGGAAAGAAAAGGAGAAGATGAGCAGTCAGATGGTCGCCCGGAAAGAAAAGGAGAAGATGACCAGACAGATGGTCGCCCGGAAAGAAAAGGAGAAGATGACCAGTCAGATGGTCGCCCAGAAAGAAAAGGAGAAGATGACCAGACAGATGGTCGCCCGGAAAGAAAGGTAGAAGATGACCAGTCAGATGGTCACCCGGAAAGAAAAGGAGAAGATGACCGGCCAGGTCACGACTGAGAAGACTTGCCAGAAGGTCAAAGCTAAAGTAACTGAATATTCTGACATGAAGACCGATGTGAAGTTCAAGAAGAGGTCCATGGACGGGACCCAGAAGAGGTCTGATAACACCGACCCGAAGTAAAGGAGGAGCGACAGGAAGAAAGGTGCGATGCCTGGTTTTGGTCATTGGAAGAAGAGAAGGCGTGTCCTAAGGGTAGGACGCAACCAGGGAGACACGCGTGGAGTGCACGCCACACGGCGACGGCCTGGGTGGTTGAAGAAAAGGAAAAGGACCGACCACGTCATGAAAGGAAAGGAGGAGAAGAAGGGAAGCGAGTGCCACGTTGCCACTAGAAGATCACAAGAAGAGAAGAGGTGTGACCAGCCAACTCACACAAACATCAGGAGAAGATGGCGGCATGCACCAAAACACTAGTCCAGTGGAAACCTGGCAAAGAGGTCCTCCCGGCCTTCTTGTGAGAGAGGAATACCAGCGAGAGGGGCATCCTAGTAAGAGGGATGTATGCACCTACTCCATTCACCTGCCTAGAAATACTTTGAAGCCTGCCCGATACATCACCAAGGACCAGGACTGAAGAGGATAACTGAGAAGACAATACTCAGATCATGTCACCCTTCTATCTGGCTACCAACTGTCACCAGTGGTGTGAAGCAAAGACAAGGCAAAGGACAACGTCCAGGCGGCGCAGACAGAAGATAGGACCCACCGAACAACGGCAAACCATGCCACAGTAACTCATGAGCTCTGGATGCAATAACTACACCATCTGCGACCTGCAATCCACCAAGGAGACTCACTTCAAATTGTAGAGTCCAGTGTTATATTGTACATTTTCTTTCCCACAGGTTAAACTTTGTCGTGGGATTTGCGAACTACACTTTTTCTCCCACAGGTTGGACTTTCGTTTGTTTTCATTTTCCCCCAAGTTTGGGAGGGATGTAGTTACCCAGAGTCACAGTCAGCAGTCTAGTTGTTTTATGTATGCCCTACACTAAACACCCACCCACCACTGATGTCACTGGTCAGGTGACACAGTTCTAATAAAAGAGGCCGAGCGCACATGCTCTGGGCCAGTTGTACCATGTAGCTGATGGTGTCTGCGTCAGTCCTTTCCAGCATGAGGTCCCAGGGCCCCCAACATTACACCTGCAACGGATTCTCCACCACCACAGGCCCAGCACCTTCAGGAATCCTACTTCGCTGAGGAAATTGCTAAAGCACCACCTAGCGTCACGGTGCTGCACTGCCCCTCATACATGAAGCAGCTCTCCCACCCCATACGCGGCATAAGTTTTCAAAGAAGTACGTTCTTGGCATGAGTAAATAAAAAGGCAGTGTCCCGTGCATACCTTCATCCATCCCCAGCAGTGGGCCCCAATCATTGCCAGCCACCGGTAGGCACTACCTGCATTGCCTCTATGAGCCCGCACCAAAGTAAAGGGTGGACATGGAAAAATCATTGTGTCAGCACAGCAAGCAGGCACACTGTCCTTCTCAGCCCTCCTGCACTCACTGATGGTCTCATTCCTGCGGGCCCGCACCTACGTAGTGTCCGTCCCCACACCGGTACCTCAAGCGCCCGTGAGGCCTGCACTATTCAAGAAAAGCTGCTGTGGTCTCTTTCTAATCGCCGGCAGCACCACCTAGTAGCCAGTAAAAGGTACCATGTTGAAAAATAAAACTGAACACTTTTGCAAAGGACAGACCAGCAGCAACGCTAAGGCTGCAGCAGCCCAAAGTGACAGCCAACTCAACACTGCCAGAAGGGAGCACAACACACCCCTTGCGGGCTGACGAGGCTAGAAAGGGCAGAGACCAAGAACCCCTAGTGCAGAGGTCTTCAAACTTTTGGATGCCCAGACCCCCCTGTCAACATTTTGAGGTGTAAGGACCCCCTCCTGACAAAAATTTCTAAACCAGTAGGCAGGGCTACTGGAATTATGAGGCAGTTGAGGACCAAATTACGCAACAGGCTTGACTAAATTGTGTGGGAAGAAAATGTAAATGATGTTACGTGACGCTGCGTATTTTGGGATAGCATTGCTTCATTATTTTGAAATTAATTTTTTACACACAGTAACACTGAGGAAAGATTTCACCCCATCAGTAGCTGTTTATAACCAAAATACAGAAATTAACATCAGAAAGATTTCTAGTCAACCTTTGTGAAGGGCCCTCCACTCCGCAGGAATACATGCTGCCACATTAGAAGCTCACCTGGCTCTGGCCAGGAGAATCAGGGGTCCCTTAAAAGCCTGGCGGTTTTTTGCAGAGTTAAGCAGTTTACCCATGCAGTTTTCCTCTCACTCCCTCCCTTCCATCCCTTTCTCCTCTCCCAACCCTGGATCCTTCTCTCACTTTGCAGGCCATTTTCTTTCACCCCTTTTTACAACTTCTGAACTCTCCCCATTCAACCTCTCACTTCACCTTTAATCACCTCTTGCCATTCTGTCTTTTTACTGCCCTCATCTCTAACAGAATCTCGCATTTATCTCATGGCCTCTCTGGCCCCGTCACCACCCGTTCCCCTCAGCACTTCTCATTCACCTGGTCTCTCCATTCATCTTATTGTCTATTTGTATTTTACACATCTCCGGTCCCCCCATTCATCTTTCACATCTCGTCTTTGTTCTAACAGAAGCCCTCACCTTTGGCTCACACTCACTTCTAGCGTGTACCCACTACTCTTCTGCAATTTACATTTCTCCTCATCCCTGACCTTTTCAATCAAATTCTCTCAATCCCTTGCTGTCCTCTCTCATTCTCTAATCTCTCCTCACCAAGCATACGGGTCGGACCTGTATGCTCCTCTCAGCCTGTGCCACTCTGCTTATTGTTCCCCAATTCAAGAAGGCATGAGTTGTCTATCTCGCTGTTTTGGTGCATGCCGGGCAGTTATGGGACTTGCACCCTCCTTTGTTTCACTCCACCAAGAATCGATTATCCTTCAGGAAGATATAAAAACCTTTCTCTATGCTCTGTAGGTTACCCCATTTGGCTGGTTATCCATGTCCTTCTGTGTGTTTCTCATTTGCCTTCAGGCAGCAGATGGTTATTAGCCCCAGGGCTTCTTTTGGTAACGGTAGCGCAGTACAAATGTAAATAATAATGATCAGCAGAAGCAGGGGAGCCACTAGACCAGAACTTCTGAGGGAGGGGTACTAACACTCCCAGTCAGGGCTGTCCCTAACACTGGTTGCACCCGGTGCAACAGTCATTTATGGTGCCCCATCCCCGTTTCCTCCTTCTCCATGAATTCTCTCACTACCACTCACCAACAATGCACCTCATCTCTCTATAATACCCTTCTGACAAACATTTCGTTTTTTATAGCGCTACTCATAGTTTACTCACACTCATTTCTGTGATCTTCATGGTACATATTCTTTGTAGCAGGCACATTAACACCCTGCGCTGTGTGGGTGGCAGGAGTGCCCCTGTGAGTGCACAGTGAGTGATGCAACAGTGTGAGAGTAGGGTGAGAGGAGTGACTGCAGGGTGAGTGAGGTAGCCGTACAAATTTGGGTGCGGATTCAAGTTCAGAATGGGATGAATACATTTATGATTACTGCTGAGATTGTTTGAGTGAGTTGTATATTCAGCAGTGAGGGGGACAGATGAGTAAGGTGTTACATGAGTGCAGGATGAGTAGTGTGCTTGTGTGACTGCAGGGTGAGGTATAGGGTGAACAGTGCAAGTGCATTGTTAGTGTAGAGTAATCATTGTGAGTGCAGGGTGAGCAGGTGAATGGTGTGAGTGCATGGTGATCAGTGTGAGTGCATTGTGATCGCTATGAGGACAGGGTGAGCATGAAAGTGAAGGGCGTGAAGGAGGAGTGAGTTGTCTGAATGCAGGGTCAATTCCCAGACACTTGAAGTAACCCAGCATGTTATTGACGTTAGCTTAGGGTTTAAGATCTAAGTTAAACTATTGCTATTATGGCAGGGTGGAGGAAAAAAATAATGTGCTGATCCTGCAACAAACTTCCAGTCTTGTGGATACGGTTGCCAGTAGATTATTTTGATGGCCCAGTTGGTACAAAAATAAGCAGTCACCTAAAGCTGTATTTTAAGCACTTATATGTGCATACTTCAAACAGCAAATATAAATAGAAAGCACTTTTAATTGTGTTCTAGGACTGCCTCAATAATCCATGACTGATATTTAAAAAGAACAAACACAGAAAAGTTACATAATGAATGAATACATACTTTTTTATTTATAAAAATGTTTATTGTCAAGAGGAGGTCTCTGCAGGCTCTTTAAACAACACACACAGGCATTTTACTTTTGGCAACCCTACTTTATATTCCTTTTCATGAAATGCATTCTCACACTACATCAGTAAATGTAAAATACAAATGTAAGGAATAGGCAGAGTGGGACCCAGGGGGTACTGGAATCAGGATTAAACACTAAGCCTCTGTAACCAGTTTACAAAGGCATGTAAATATGTAAATGGTCTTTAAAGACCTGTGAAAAACTGTGATGGGCGTGCTGGAGATAAGACTCCAGACACTGCCCAGATGAGGCCCCAGCAGCTTGAGTTACACTGCAGCAGCCCGGGCTGAGACACAGGGGAAGAGGGGGGTCGAAGCCCTTGGGCCTGAGCAGAAGTGTGACTGGGAGTGCGACCCCCTTTGCATCGCTCCACGGCCCCCCTGGGGGTTGCGCCCACAGTTTGAAGACCCCTGCCCTAGAGAGAGAGAACGCAGCGCTGATGAAAGTGCTACCCACAGAACTGAGAGTGCCAAGCAGCCAGACCAACAAGCAGCCACACCCCACAGATGGGCTCTGAGAACATATGCTGCATGCAAAACCCCCATTGGTTGTCCACCTCCACAACAGGCAAAGGAATTGCACCACCCACCCCCAGTGGTGAACAGGCACCGCCGCAATTCAGAAAAGCAAGCACGCCAAGCGTGAGAAGAGGGCACCCTGAAAGAAGGACTAAGTGATGACGCATGCACCGAGAAACTTGACAGCACAGGCAGGTGCACCTCCATAGAAGGACTGCTGAATGCAGCAAGGAGAGCCTCTACATCCCCATTGCACAAGTGAAGCCTTGCCGTGGGCCAAAGACAGCCGAGTGTCATCCCTCACACTGCCTCAAGACGGAGTCACTAGTGAAACCAGGCAGGCAAGAAGATAGTTGCACACTCCACGTGACACACTGCCACCACAACATGTGCTCCCACGACCGGAGATGAGTGGCTGGACGCCACATTCACACAGCAAGCAAGGAGTACATCACTTGAAGTGACCGAGCATGCCTGAACAGAGGCAGGATCAAGTGCTACGATGGAGCAGCCTCGAGGCGCAACCACAACACCCACGAGTGAAGACCAGAGGAGTATCGCGAACACCCCTGAGGATGGTAAGGGGCCTGCAAGAGGTCCTCAAGGAGCAGAAGCATGTCCTACCAACAGGACAGACCTGCGACAGGTCAGCAGCAAAGGAAAGACCATCCCAAGAATCAGACACGACCAGCAAGATGTCCATGTGGCGCAAACATGAGACATGTGGCAGGAAGCCACATCCGAGTGACAAACCTGGTCAGAAGAAGAATGTGGCATGATAACACTCCGCGAAGGAGAAAAGGAGAATGGCACAATGCCACAGGGCAAACAATCACCACAGGCATGCAGGAGGGAGAAGGAGAAGATTGCCAGGACAGAGGACTCGTGCCAGCAATGGAGAAGGTGTTCATCAGCACAAGCCAGCCACTGGGGTGCCGAGACGTCACTGGGGACAGCTTCACGGGAGGACCAACCTTAAGCTGTTAGCAAGCACGATCTTCGTCCAGGCCGCACGCTTCACAGTGCAACTGTCTACTCACCTGTCACCTGCTGCTTTACATCGATGGCACCACATCTAGCAAGTGCACCTGCCCGAAGACAACCCTAAGTGCGCCGAAAGTCCCTCCAGTCCTCTTCACTCCACCAGGTCACCCAAGGCAAGAGATCGCCACCTGTTGCCAAACTGTAGGAAAATCACCATGTTAATCCTCCAGGTTCTTCATCACCTAGAACATCAAAGGAGCATTGCACCACCAGAGTGGATCCCAACACTCACGACATCTGGAGTTCAACTAGGCACTCCCGGCGCCGGAGGAGGCTAGACACCCAGGAACCTTCTGGGTGCCCCTGTAAACCTGAAGCCTGCGGAAGAAGCGCACACCCGACCATTGGACTATCCACCCTTGGGGTTACACAAGACTTGGCCGTGGCCCGGTTGGGAGTTCTGCAGCGTCCCCTCTAGTGCGGCCTAAGAAAGGCCCGCACAGCCCACATGGTCACTTGGCAATTCAGGGGCAAGGGCCTCAACGGAATTCCTGTGAGAGGGGAATGCGAACTGGAGAGATGTTTTGGCAGCAGCTCCACGACAGGCACCAGGACGCATGGAGGTCACAGACGAAGACTTGTAACCTAAAGATCATCTGATGGAGGCATGTGAACCTGCTAATGGCGAGAACAATCAGACTCTGAGACACCACCATTTGAGGCCCACATAGTCCACACGGTCCCATGGCAGCCCAGCATGAAGGCCCTCCAGGAGACTCCTGTGAGAGGGAAGTCCAGGCAGACAAGGCAAGTCGGAAGCTGTTCTACTATCGAAAACTGGAAATTATCAGCACCTCTAAGGAAAGCCATCATTCACCAAGGTCATCTAAGTTGGCTGCCCACCTGAGCCGGAGCGCGGGCAAGAAGATGTCCAAAGTGGACTCTTTCCCCGCTTGAGATGCACCACTATTTTGAACTTTATAAATAGACTCCAACACTGCAAGACCAGGTGGGTCTGAACTTCATTGCCGAGGCGTTCTATAGCTTCCTGACCGTGTGGTCCAGAACTCCAGCACTTCCCAGTAGATGGCTCGAAGAGACTCATTGGTGCCTTGTATTGTTATTTGTTTTCTTCATAGGTTCGATTTCTGTTTCTTTCATTTTCATTAAAGTTTGGGAGAGATGTAGTGTCCTGCTGGACACGTTCTAGTGTTCCATCTCGATGGCACCCCACACTGCACACCCACCCATCACAGGCGTCACCAGTCAGGTGACCCTGCTAATAAAAGGGGCCGGCGCAAGTGCCCTAGGGCAGTTCCTGTACACCACTACTGTTGTCTGTGTGGTCCTTTGCCAAGCATGTGGGCCTAGTGGCCCAAGACACCATACTCCCTTCGTTACATTTTCAGCAGGACGAGCCTCCCGGAATTTAACAAGGGAAAAAGGAGGAAATGTGGATGTTGGTGTGGTAGGCACCAAACTCTGCATTTTATTTCCAAAACCTTAGAATATGTGATAATTATCCCATCTAATAAGTTTCGAACAACTCATTGTCGAATTGTTTTCGAATGTGATAATGTATGCAGCATGGCCTACGTGTAATTAGGCCTTAAGTGTATATTGCATATGTGGATATGCGTCCATTCTGTGTGGTAAAGCGAGCAGTATTTGTTAAGATAAGCATTACAGATTACAACATGCAATTCTGTTACACATTCAAGTAACTTGTAATTAGAATCAATATTGTCCTCCCATGAATGCACTAATGGAAACAGGTACCCGACCTATCATATTTTAAATTGGGCTTGCAATACACAACATTGTCGCTTCATTGCCTGAAACATCCTTCTGTCTGCAGCTGTGTATTCCTGTCAGTGTGCAGTCATTACAGGAGACAAGGCACATCCGGAGACAAACACTCATTATTTCCCAGAAATGCTGACTTCACAAAGCGCCAACAGCAGATGGGCTCCGATTGATACTGGCGCTTAGTACTACCTGTGGGCTGTTTGTATCCAGGATACAAATAGCACAATAACCTGTGCTCCATTCCAGACCAGTTGTCTGTCACTGTTGCTATCTGTCAGTTTGACGACTTAATCGGGCAAATATAAATCACACATGCTGAAGCTGTCAAACTGAAAAATACATACGAGGCATTCATTGTGGAAAAAGGGGGGTTGTAAAATACATTTTTATTCATATGAATATCCACTATTTAGTTTCCACCGTTCCTTTTTTGTTTAAAATGTCGGATTCATTGAGCTCTCTAACTTTACAATATTAGTCAATATCATTACACTGAAAACATACCTAAACTTAACTTATTCTATCCATGCAACTCATTCAACTGTTTAGACGTGCTCAGGATATTTAACAGCAGAGATGGAAAATAATTCCCATAGGAAGCGAAATATGGGGCATATTATCAAGGGGGTTTATCTCCGCTTTTTTGGCTTTAAATGCCAAGAAAGCGGAGATAAAATTATCTCCTTATTACCTAGCTGTCGCTAACACCAGTTAGCGACAGCTAGTAGGAGATAGCGACCATCTTGGGCCCCACTTTGCATGTCACTGATATTTATCGCTAATGACATGCAAAGTGGGCGTGCCAAGATGTTAGCGACTGGAAACAGTCGCTAACATCGCTATCTCCTATTACCAACTTTTGCAGATATTCACGCTAAGCGCAAATATCTCCAAAAGCTAACACCTGCCCTGAGCAGTTCTTAGTCATGTTATCCAATGGTAGGTGGATAACATGGCTAAGAGCATTAGCTCGGTAATGCATGAATATCGCAGACTTTTCAGCGATATTCATGCATTTTGGCCGATTTTTATCGCATTTGCGATAAACCTTGGTAATACCAAGGTTTATCTGCGATAAAAATCGCCCAGCTCAGCGGTAAATTATTGTCTTTAACCAAGAAATAGCGATAATTATCGCTATTGCTTGGTAATATGCCCCTAGGTCTTTAAAATTGCAAGGATATGTTCCCAGTGATATGTTAATATGTGGATAAAGATTTCTTTGAAGCCGCGCCTATTATTGGGCATTGCCTCAATCTCAAAGCTAAAGGCCACTCAGGGGCGCAAGGCGGGACCCTGATGCCCTGAGGTGCAGGGGGCCCCAACACTTAGGGGGCCCGCAACCCTTATGGAGAGTCCTATTCCGCCCTAGCCCAATGAATATCAATGAGATATGGGAGACTCTTCATATTTTAAGAGGGGGAAACATAATTTTACGTTGCACCCCGGGACCAATTATGCCAAAGAACATTTATATACAATATTAAAATACTCTCACTATGACATTGTATTTGCTGGTTTGTTAATCCAGGTGCTGTTCATTGAAGTTAATGGAAGAAATGGATGACCAGCATTAACCTGTCAGCTCATGACGCTGCTCCATTCATCGTGGTACATCGCACGTGATCTCGGCCTCTTTGTTATCTCTCATTTCTATTCGTTTAGGCGTCCTTTAGTTGTACAATTAGCCTTGTTGCATGTCACTTAGAAGTTACAATTGTCTATGTCCGCTTCTGAGGCCCATCCCTACTCCCTTCCCTTTCAAATTAACACCCCCCCCCCACCCATCATGATTTTCTGATTATGCTCTGCCAATTTACATGAATGTGTTTGACCGTGACGTACTGCTTAAGAACACAGGGGCATATTATCAAGAAGGGCGTTAACATTGTCGCCGTATCAGCGGCAGGAAACTGCCGCTAAGGCGGCGATAATGGGCTTGATAATATGGCCTGGAGAATTCCAATAGAAGCCCAGCTTCACACCAGAACATCGGTTTCTACTGGAATTCACAAGGCCATATTATCAAGTCCATTAACGCTGCTTTAGCGGCAGTTTTCTGCCGCTAAAACGGCGATAATTTTTAGCGAACTGCTTGATAATATGCCCCTCAGTTTTGGGAGAGTCAAACCCGGCTCAAGAAATCCCTCTTGGGGAACCACAAACAACAGAAATACAGTATTTTGTGGAATTGTCAAACTCTTTCCACCAATATGCCACCCTTGGAAAACTATTACCATGGTGGAGATACAATTCAAAATGTCCTGGTGTCTTTCGGCCTGGTACTACCAGGTCTGCAAATTCCAGACCCAATCATTCTGGACCGAGAGATATAAACCCTGGAATTCAAAGCAGGGCTGCGTAACCGCACACAGCTGCTGCTCTTGGCCTCTTTTCGCCCATTTACTGCATCATGAGGGGAGCATAATTGCTTCTCTCAGCTGTAACTGACACACTCTGCCATCACGCTGCCCCCCCAACCCCCCCCCCCCACTTCGGACCTAAGAATAGCTCCTGCACATATTTATCACATGCTCTGAACAGGTGGTAAGTCTGATTGGGTTAGGTTACAAACATGCAGGTTTGGACCAGGTGTAATGTTCACCATTACAGGGAAAACAGGTTGTACACCCAATGTTTCAGTGCAGGGATACCAAAGGGCTGGTGTCCCTACACCTAAATTCGTGGACTTGTAATGCAGTACCCGGATGCAGTGATACCTGATGTTCTTTTAGAAGAACATTCAATGAGTTATGGGGTGTGATTAACATAAAATGCTTCAACCAAGCTTCCTTTAATTGTTTGCTTTTTAGGGCTTTGTTGTTTCTGAGAGTCAGAGCAGTGTATATAATAGTTACTCAATTTAATTAGGATCCTTTCTAATACCTTGTCCTCTCTGACATCACTTATTTTTACTCTTTGAAAGCCTCTGCAGCTCCAGACTTTCTCAGCATATCCTGTGAAGACCCTGTCTTTACCCTTTGTGGCTTCACACACTTCCATGTGACTCAGGGGCTTATTACGAGTTTGGCAGTCCCATGGTCTCTGCTGTACCGGAGAAGGCCAGTTTGATTGTAGTGAGCTCCACGGTCCGACCGCTTGATTACCAGAACCTGCACCCCAATTAAGAGTTCATTTATAGTTGGCGTGACCCTGGTGGCCCAAACAACGTATCTAGAACGGCGGAAAAGGAGCAATATGAGGCCAAAAGTCACTTCTTCTCACCTCTACTCATCTTCTAGTAACATGGAGCCCATTGAGCACTTCCTGACTCTACCTCCTCAACCACCATCTAAACTCAGTCTGTTATGGTCCCAATTGGCAGTAAGTCATACAACTACCCGTTGCCATTGACTCCTCTGCAAAATGATGCACCACCATGGACCAGGGAAGGGAAGTGGGGTCCTCAAGTAATTGACACATATGCAGGGACTGTGTCTGGGATTCTTTCTTATCGATCATCACAAACACATCTGTAGGATGCCCTACTAGGCCAAAACACTAGTACTGCACAGGCACACTATACACAAATGAACATATGTTTGCAAATTATGTACACTGATAGTGATGTATGTATTATTGTGTGTTCTACAACACCACCTCCTCAATAATAACACCATATTAATCTCTGTCACACATAACTTTTGCTCTTATCCACTCATATAAAACAGCAATGCCAGTCAGTGGGAGTACACAGAATCAGCGTGAGAAGCATTCCAAGGGCACAATGGAAACACTCTGTGGTGGATAGTTATGCGTCAATTGGGGAAACTTCGAAAGGGTCGGGCCCTGGTGCACAGTACGGTGTTGCACATGCCAGACAAACTCCATGTGCACAAGACCTGGTAACTAAAGTATATCAAGGATGGACAATAGCAGAACCAAGAGACATGCATTTGTAGGCAATGAGTAAATGGAACTTAAGAAAGCAAAACAGCACGAACAGCATGTGGCATACATCTAGATAAAGTAGCTGTACGGTACACACTGCAAAATGGGCACATGTTCATGAGGAACTACACAAAGGTATGAAAAGTTGACACCCTTCATGTAAGGAGAAACAAATACCTGACTTCAAAACATCAAAGACATATACAACCTACATCATTGTGGGAAGTATAACCTAAATGATGTGTACAGTGTTCAGGAAAAGCTGATATATTTACCACTTAACACGTCACTCAATGCAATTCCTGCCATATTAGGATGTTAACCCACATAGACATTCATCCTACATTTCTCCTTACCCTGTGTAACTCGAGCGCTGGCTCCAAGGGCACATCATACTAACCACAAAAACTGAATTAGCAATCAGGAATCAAAAAAACATATCACTAACTAAACAAGAATATCAAATAGAAATCTAATGGCAGGATCAAAAAAAGATATGTTTTATTCAAACTCGAACAACCCATCATGAGAAACAAAGGCCAATGGCCCGTCCATATGAACAAGATGGGCCACAGCACAAGGCTGTTAGACATAACTTTCCCTTTCTGACACTGCCAGGCAACTTCCAGTCAAATGGACAGCCATTGGGCACAACAGGCACCTTGAAGACGATACTTGGGAAGGGAGGCAGAGGTTTAGGGATGGATGGGTGTATCCTTGGGAGGGGGCTTCTTGGGCTTGGTACTTTTTGGGGAAGGTTAAGGATGTTTTGTTTTCTCTTTAGGGCTGGGTTTATGGGGTGGGGAAGCTGCTTTTCAGGAGTGGAGTGGGGAATTGAAGGTATAGGTATGAGTGTGGGAGAGATTTTTGGGACTTATTGGGTTCAGGTTTCTGAGGGTTGAGGGCAAGGAAAAAAAAGAGCGATTCATGGGGAAAATGGGTAGGGTGTTCGGGATGGAGTTCGGATTGGTAGGAAGACGCAGCAGAAGTGTATGGTGGGTCTGCTATTGTAATGGTGGCTGTTTTGTAGATGACTGTGAGCATATGCATTTTTTTGGGTGGTAGTGCTGTAGATGCGCTGGGGGTTGTGGAGGGGTCTGTGGCTGTTGCTGTGATGTCTGCTTGTATGGGTGCATCTGTGGAGGTTTCTGTGGCTGTTGCTGGGATGTATGCAGGTATGGGTGTGTTTGTGGAAGGGTCTGGGGTCTTTGGCTGTTGCTGTGATGGATGCAGTTACAGGTGTGTCTGTGGAGGGGCAGTGTGTTTTGCTGCGATTTCTGCAGGTATGGGTTTGCCTATGGAGGGGTCAGTATGTGTTTCTGTTCTGTCTGGAGGAATGGGTGTGTCTGTGGAGGGGCAGTGTGTGTTGCTGTGGTGTCTGCAGGTATGGGCATGTCTGTGGAGGGGATTGTGGCTGCGATGGATGCAGGTATGGGTGTGTCTGTGGAGGTGGAAGTGTCTGTTGATGTCGGTTTTTAAGGTATGGGTGTGTCTGTGGAAGGGGCAGTGTGCTTTGGTGCCTGGGGTATGCTTGGGCTGGTGAGGGAGGTGAGTGTCTGCTGTGTGCGTGCATGTTTGAGTGTCTTGGATGTCTTGAATTTGTGTGTTGAAGTGTGTGCATGATTAGGTGTGCATGTGCTTTTGATAGAATTGGGAAGAGGGAATGTGGATGGGGAAGGGCGCAGGGGGGGGGGGGTGGAAGGTTGGGATGGGTAGAGTACTGCCATGAGGGAGGAGGCTAGAGCCTCAAAAGATCTTTGTAGGATAGACATGCCAGTGTGAATGCCTTCCGGGAAGGCAACAATCTAGGTCATCTGGGTGCTTAGCCCATGGATGACATTCAGCACTGCAGTCTGACCCACAATGATGACACTCAGGTGGTCAATTGCCTCCTCACTCAGGGCAGTGGGGCTAACAGGGACAGGGGCTGAGGTGCCTACAGGGAAGGAGAGATCTCCCATCTTGGGGGAGCAAGAATGGCCAACTTGTGGGGGACAACAGGCAGGGTGGCGATGAAACTAGGGATGGCAGACAAGGATGAAAGTGAAACTTATCCTGTTAGGCCCTCCACCCAATCAGTGTCCACTTAAGGATGACTCTGATGACGATGAGATGGGGATGTTGTCCTGTTGGGCACTCCTTACATCCTCCTGGTCACTGGATCCCTCCATGTCTAAAGTCCCAAGTCAGGAATTGCCGTGATCAACTGTGTTCTCTAAAATGACATGGAACTTGGGTTTATTGCAACTGAATTAACACACTTGACCATCACAAATCAACAGAAAACATTGAAGAAATCCACATATCACACCACCTTCATGGTTCACTCCAAGTTAGCATGAGCACATGCATGCATGCATGCATAACTTGCACACAGTTGGGTCCAATCATGTCAGAACCCCAGACTGGGTAAAATGCATTGAAGGAATTCTCTGCACTCCATCCTTATGCCCGTACTAGGATAGTTGATCATCCTTAATACTTTGGCACTTAGTGTATACCATTGTAAAGAGATGCAACCAAATAGGATGGATGCAATTGTGAGATTTACTCAATGCTCACACAAGGTCCAGAGTCCAAAAGATCTACCTATCCCTCATAACCTATCATGAGGTTATGAAAAAACCTGGAGGCCCACCTTGTCCGCTAGTGGTGCGACTTCTTCATTTCCGGGATCACGACCATATCCTGCAGCAAGCCTGAATGAAACAAGACCTGTGGATTGGGAATAGCAGGTGATCATATTCCCGGACTTTACCAGGGAGGTGCAGTGCCAATGTGCTTCATGTATGGCATTCAAATGCAAACTCAGACAATTACAAATACCATATTCTATGCTGTTCCCGGTGCGCCTCCGAGTAGTCGATAAATCTGAAACTTGCTTCTTTACTCCCCCACAAGAAGCATGGGAGTGGCTAGAGGTCCATCAGAACAGGGAAGTTCACACTTCATCCCCGGAGTTAACACAGAAGACTCTGACCAAACCACACCAGCTTGTGAGAGCTCCATCACCTGAAGAACGCAGGTTGGAATGGTACAAAGCCCTACAGGCGGTTGCGTAACTCCATCATGGAGGAACTAGCCCGGAATCGACCAAGAGCGGCCCGACTTGGACAGATCAGATAGCTCACAGCCAGGCAGCGTCAATGAGGACTCAGAAACGGATCTCGCGGATGTCACTCCTCAGACAGCTGATGAAATAGCCTGACCACAACACATCAGGTCATAAGTTAGAGGGTACTAATGTAGCAGGGATTGATTTATGCTGAGACTCCGGTAATATAGCAGTCGCCTGCAGATATTAACATGACCATTGGGTTCAGTAACTGTGTCAAAATACTGGGGGGGTTTATCCCGGGGGAGTTCCTGATCCAATTGGGTGAGCTTTATGCCCCACCACTTTCAGTGACTTACTTTTACCTCGATCCAGTTTGGATAGGATATTGTTTGTACCTGTCCTGAGGAGGGGGAGTTGGGGTGTTCTTCTATTTAGTTTTTTTTTCTTGGGGGCCATGCATGTCGCTGTAGAAGAAGCTGCTAGTGTTGCGAAGCGACCATTACAATGGGATCCACCATAAGAATTAAATGCTTATCCTGGAATGTTAGGGGGATGCACACCATGTTGCATCGCCATAAAATCCATGCGTACTTGCTCAGGAGAGGGGTGGAGGTTGCCCTCTTGCAGGAGATTCATTTAATGACAAAGGAGGGGGCTGCCTTACAACACTAATGGAGGGGGCAGGTGTTTTACACTACTTACTCGGCCTTCACCAGGGGTACACTGATCTGGGTGCGGGCAGTAGTCCTTTTCCAATGTACCAGGCAAATAAGTGACCCAGAGGGACTTTTGTGGTGGTCTCAGGATGTTTAGACGGGAGGAACACCCCAATCGGGAGTCTATATGCTCCTAACATCGACCAACCTGCATTTCTAGCTCAGCTCTCACGGACACTAGCTTCAGCACTGACTGGCTTGGTACTGCTGGGGGGTAACTTTAATTGTATTGCTGTCGTCAGATGGGACTGCTCTCACCCGCACCTCCCCAATGCTCCCATACATAAAATTGCGGAGGACAGACGTAGTTGGCAGGAAAGATTGGGGCTGACTGACACTTGAAGGGCACACCACCCAGAGGAAAGGGATTATTTCTTCTCTGCATTACACAAGCTACATGTTAGGTTGGATACAATATTGTGCTCTCTTGATGTACATGGAGGGGGCATTAGGATGAGTGAATACCTAGCCAGAAAAAATTCTGATCATAACCCGCTGCTAGTGGGCACCCATGTATATTTTACAGCATGTGGGACCCACCATCTCCCCCTGGGCTATGGATCTCATTAACGCCTCGTTTGATCAAGGGGTGGTTCCCCCTGGTTGGAAGCAGGCAGTAGTAAAGGCGCTACTAAAAAAAACAGAACTTGACCCCCTAGATTTAGCCAACCTCGGACCAATTTCTCTGCTGCCAGGTCTTAGTAAGATCGCGGAGAAAATTGCAAATCAGCAACTCTCCGCTTTCTTGGAAACCAATAGGCTGCTTCGTACTTCTCAAACTGGTTTCTGCCCTGGTCAGGGTACTGAAACCGCTTTACTAGCAGTGGTCGAGGAGGCAAGGTGCATCTTGGATTCGGGAGGATCGGCCGTGCTGATCCTCCTGGATCTAAGTGCAGAATTTGATACTGTGGACCATAAGATCTTAGTCCAGCGCCTCTTCAATCTAGGGGTAAGGGGCACAGCATTGCTGTGGCTTACCTCCTTTCTGAAGAATAGAACCTTCCAGATCTGGGAAGGAAGCGCGTGCTCCAAGCCATTTCCCCTCCAGTGTGGGGTGCCTCAGGGCTCATCACTGAGCCCTACTTTGTTTAACATTTATATGGCCCCCCTGGAGGATGTGGTCACTCCCTTTGGGATGAAAGTCGTTACGTATGCAGACGACACCCAGTTGGTCGTCTCGCTTTCCTTGGAGAAGGGTAACTCAGAAAACCTGCATAACTGCCTTTCCGAAATTTACGCATGGATGTGTGACTCCCGGCTTAAATTGAACGGCACAAAGACAGAACTCATGCTTCTGGGCCAGCAAATGACATCTCTTCCTACCTCCATCTGGCCCTTGTGCCTGGGGGATCTCCCTGCACCGAAGAAGGAATTTAAAAGCTTAGGGGTGTGGCTGGAGCAGGACCTCTCCCTTAAGACACAGGCCAAAAAGATTGCTGGCACCTGTGTGGGCTTACTCCGTTCAGCCTGTAGGATCCTCCCCCTACTTCCGGGAAAATCCAGAAAGTTGCTTATTCAGGGTCTAATCCTATCCAAATTAGATTATAGCAATGCCCTTTTCTTGGCCGCTCCAGAATCAACTATCAACATCCTTCAGCGCATTCAGAACTCAGCGGCCAGGCTGCTGATAGGCACCCCCCCGGAGATCATCGGCTAAACCGGCACTCAAGGCCCTCCAATGGTTGCCAGTCGGGAAAGGATTACATTTAAGTCCCTGTGTATCACCCATAAATCCCTTCAGGGCAAAGGGACCCCTATCCTTGGAAACATGCTCTACTCCTATAAAGCCACCAGGACTCTGCGCTCCGCCCATGGTAATTTGGCCACAGTTCACAGAGTTAGGAAGGCCCGAACTGGAGGGCGCCACTTTTCGGTCAATGCCGTGACCCTGTGGAACTCCCTTTCGATTATTCTTCGATCCGAACCGAGCTACCTGAAATTTCGTAAACTTTTGAAAACGCTCCTGTTCCCACAAGATCCATAATAAAACCCTATGCCCCCCCCAGTTCCCCTCGGCTGTCCTCTGTACTCTAGTGCTGGGACGCTCCCGGGCAGCCATGCGCTTTATAAATCCTTTTTCATTCATTCATTCAGTGACCTTGGACTGGATTTGTGTCAGACCTAGAATACCTGTTTGGCGATTACGACAAGAAGAATTAGAAGATCAGGTATTACGGGTCACAATAGGGTCGGCTTTTGAGGACTACTTTTTAGATAATGCCGGTATGGCAACAAACTCACTCATTGAATGGGATGCTTTTAAGACCCTCGTTAGAGGGCGCTGCAATGGAGAGGTGGTGGGAGCATGAAAGGTTCTTTTACAGGATGTACAAAGTGCGGAGCAGCGGCTACTCGAGGAGGGAAAGGATAGACCTGAGAGAGTGAATAAGCAGGCATATCTTCTCGAGGCACAGGAATCGCTGGCAGCGCAAGTTGAACGACTGTGTTGCTTTGATTATAAGGCTTACACTGCCAGGGCCTATGCTGAGAGAGAGAAATTCGGGGCGCTGCTAGCTTTGTTAACTAACCCAGCATGCAGGGGGGTGACGATTATCGAACTTCAAGGTCGGGAAGATGAGGTTTATTATCGCCAACAGGATATCAATGCCCAGTTTCTGAAGTGGTACACTGCCTTGTACTGTAGTAAACTAGATCCCAGCGAAGTGCGGTGGTGGAGTTTATGAGAGCTGTGGAACTTCCAAGAGTAGATGCAGAGGCGGAAGTGGCTCTGGGCAGAGATGTTGAAATTGGCCATTAAGCATATGGCCAGGAACAAGACGCCGGGAACTGATGGGTTGCCCATAGAATTCTACTCAGCATATATAGATATTTTAGCTCCCCGCCTCATGGCGTTGTATAACAGGGCGAAACAAGAAGGTTGCCTGCCTGCCTCCACGAGGGAGGCGGTGATCATTCCATTTCTAAAGCCCAGCAAACCGTCATGGGACCAAACTGCTTATCGCCAGCTCGCTATGCTCAATTTAGATCATAAAATACTAAGTCAGTTACTGGCCACCAGCATGCTTTTGTACGTTGATGCTAATATACACTGATCAGGTAAGATTTATCCCAGCCAGAAATACGGCAATTAATATACACAGGCTTCTGTGAGTTTTGGAAGCGGACACATATCAGGAAGAAGGGGCATGTATGTTGGCAGTTGACATTGAAAAAGCTTTTGATAGCCTTGAGTGGCCATATCTTTTCAGGGTTATGCAAGCATATGGGCTGGGAGACAGCTTTGTGGCATGGACAACGCTCTTGTAAAGAACTCCACTGCTCGAGTCCGGACAAAGGGTAGGATTTCGGACGCCTGTATGGTGGGCCGAGGGACGAGCTGTTGCTATTGCTGTTTACTCCGGCAATGGAACCCTTGGTGGCGCATGCTAGATTGAGTAGCCATTATCAGGGGTTGGAGGTGACGGGGCAGCTGCAATACATAGCTCTTTATGGGGACAAATTACTGAGGTTTCTGGCTAATTCTGGGGAGGCCCTTAGGGGAGCCAAAGAGCTCTTGAGGGTTCTAGGCAGAGTAGCAGGACTTTGAGTGAACTGGGCCAAGTCGTGCCTATTCCAGACGCAATCGGTTAGAACTGGGCCACTGGAAACGGACGTGTGAAATGGGAGAATGGAAGATTGCCTTATTTGGGCACTCACATTTACAGTGCCCACAGGGATATCCTGGAAGGTTATATAGGAAGGCCGCTGCAAAACACCAAAAGTAACTGACTTCTGGGTGACCCTCCCACTGTAGGTAGCGGGTAGAGTTGCTCTTTTAAAGATGGTGACACTGCCCCAATTCCTGTATTACTTTGGGTCGCTTCCAATCTAGATACCCTTAGAAGTATTTCTCCAGCTCAAATCAATAGTCACAAACTTCCTCTAGGGCTCTGGAAGACGGCGAGTGGCGCTCACTACCATGATGAGACCTAGGGTGGAAAGAGGATTTGCAGTACCAGATTTTGAGGCCTATTATCTTTCAGCGCAGTTGCAGTGGTTCACGAAATGGATGGCGGGGCGTCACCGTCCAGTGGGGTACCATGGAGATGGCGACCCAAGCCTGCGACTCCTATTTCGGTGCTGCTGTGACTATACGTGAGAGATAGGTCGGCCCCCTCTGACCTAAATACGGTGAACAAGTGCTGGAATAGGTCCCTACCTCAGGCACAGACAAGATGCCCCTATGCCCCAGACATCCCACTGACCATATGCGAGGCATTGCCCCACGTTGGGAGTTGGCACAGATTACAGGCATGGATGGAGGTAGGAATCTCCACAATAGGAGACCTATACAAGGAGAATATTTTACTCCCCTTCAATGATCTCTTAGAGAGATATGACCTCCGGAGAGATTTCCTTCTGCATCCAGCGCTGATAGCAGCCATCAGAAAGCACTGGCAGTAGATGATGGCAGAACCTCAAACTTCCACAGTCTGTGAATACATAGTAGTAGCTGCTGACACCTTTAAGGCAGTTACCTGTCTGCATAGGCGTTTGATGCAAGAAATACGGCGATCCCTGATAGACTTGCGTAATAAGTGTGAGGGAGATCTAGGAGAGGTTATAGACAAGATACCATGGGGAGAGCTCATGGAAAGGGCTTGGAAGTGCTCCAGAAATGCATGATATCAGTTGAGCCACTTCTATGTGCTACATAGGGCATACGTCACCCCGAGTAAGATTAACAAGTATTTCGATGTCTCAGAGACCTGCCCACCATGTAATGTAGAAGGTGCAGGGTTTTTACACATGTTTTGGGATTGCCCGAATTTGAGTGAGTTCTGGAGGCGGGTCACTGAAGTGTTAACGGCTACAACGGAGAGAGAAATGGCGCTGAACCCAGGATGTTGTTTACTACATTGGTTCCCCCACATGGCCAGGAATAAGGTCACTAGCAAGTTTATAGATTTAAGATTGATATTGGCTAAACAAGAGATCACTAGCCATTGGAAGGCAAGAAGCGGTCCTAGCATGCCTAGTTGGACGAGGGATTTTGAGAAATGGGCAGAGTGCGAGGGGACTTTCCGACTACAAATGGCCCATAAGACGGGGAATGAGAAGACGTTCGAAGCAGCACAGGCGTGGATGGAACTAGTAGACCTACTGAGCACCCAGCTGACGACTGAGCGGAAGGCCTAGATGGGGATGGTCCTGGTGGGGGCGACTGAACATCTGGCGCTTTTAATGTCCTGACTGCTGGTCCCACACTTGGCCTGACTACTTTGTTATTCATCCCTCACGGCACTAGCAACAACGCATACTGCGTGGAATTGCATATGACCCGCACTTTGGGATACCCCTAAGAATGCACATAGTTGAACTGAGCATAAGCGGCATACTGTGGTGCTGGGGAGGGTGGGAGTTGTGGGAGGGTGGGAGAGTTACACGGGGCGACCTGGGTTGGAAGATGAGCCTTGAGGGGACACATCCATAATGTACAGCGGTGGCAGCTAACTCACTGCAACAAACTCAAAGACAACCCAGGACTGAGATGAATATTGTCCTCCTATTGCACAAGTGACACTGCTGGACAATTGCAGTTGGAATACTGGGGGTCATTGTGCTTAACTGTTTCCTTGGGGCTCAATCATAATACGAAGGATATTTGAGAGTTGTTTAACCATGTCTTTAGAAAAAAGCAATAAAGTTTGTTTAAAAAAACAATTATGTTATGGAGGTCAAGTTGAACATCAATGTACCATTAATTTCTGTTGTGGTAGGCATCATGTCACATACAAATGCTCATTGCACACGGAAGACACTTTGGACTCCAAATTACATAATGTGACCGCTACCTGAAAAGTCTATTGATGTTTCTACACATGTAGTTTAGCTATGTATCACATTTCACACATAAAGTTCCCTGAAAACATTGAGGTTCAAACATTCGGATATAGGTACTCTGAATTCACCCAGCGCAAGACTCCATACAGCCATAAGAGCATCCCCAATCCTGCTTGGTACAGGTGATGATGCCAGTCAGAGATTGTATAGCCACAAGCCAATACACCTTTGAAGGTTTTTGGAGTCCCTGAACATCTATGACATGAAGTTTTGGATCGCTAGAGTCACAATGGGCAGGCACACCACACTACTCTTTGGTATTTCATACTCAGATTGCCTTGTAAGAATCACTGTAGACACTCACATAGGAAACCCACAGTTCTACATCTCACTTACTCATGCATCTCACCAGTAAGTGAATGAGTGTTTAGGAACAGTATTGCAGATGAACCTAGCTGCCAAATGCACATTGGTGAACAAGTAGGCACTAATGCTGATTGCACCAGTGATGTTTGCACTCTCATTTGACTGTATAACAAGTACTTACCAATGGGAACTGTTGCACAGTCACTACATGTGTTGTGAACTGTGTCATGTCACATGCAATAGGGCTCAATCATATGAGAGACAGTAGCGAGGGTACATCACTCACATACAATCATGACCAATTGCCTGTGTGCTACAATTGTCACCCAGAATCAATCAATCAATCAAAGACATTTATAGAGCGCACTACTTACCCGTAGGGTCTCAAGGCGCTTGGGGGGGGTGCCGTTACTGCTCGAACAGCCAGGTCTTGAGCTTCTTCCTAAAGGAGAGGTGGTCTTGGGTCAGGCGCAGGTCGGGAGGGAGGGAGTTCCACTGAGAACATGGGATGGTTAATTACATCCCTCAGCCAGGTGTCTGCTCACAAGGAGAGAATTGGATGTGGACAGGACTCTGCTGTATTCCAGGTCAGAAAGACAGTAGGCACAGCACAGCAGCACCTACTACCACACTTACACTAACACTCACAATGACTCAACTTGTGTGTGGCACATGGGTCATCACTAATCTTGGTTTGGACATGTCTGTATATAAAATATAGGATTGTGGCCCCCTTGTTGCTGCTGTTGGGCCCTCTACTGCCCGGCAAGGTCTGGGGAGGCCACCGCCAGTATGCAGGCCATCAGGGGGTCAGAATAGGCCACATTATAAAGCATGCTTTTAGAACACATGCCATTCCAACGTGGTCATTACAACGACCACGGTGTTACATTGCATAGCATTACAATGCAATTCATCACAACAACGTGCTGTAGGGGGGCACTGGATGTTGGAATAGTATAATTTACTATTTCAACACCAGTCTGTGCAATAATAGGGAAGGTGTTGGATTTAAATTCGAACACTTTCTGCCCCCTACAGCAAGTCGTTGTAATGGCTTGCGTTGTATTGGCATGCAATGTAACAATGCGGTCTTTGTAATGACTGCGTTGTAATGGCATACGTTTTTTGCATGCGGGGTAAATGATGTTTCCCGGGGGTCATGGTAGGACTTCCCCAGCTTGACCTCTATGATCTTCCGGGTCGAGTGCCGCAGGTCCTCCCACCTCTTCCTGCAGTAGACATTACTCCGGTTGTAGACCCCCAGGGTTCACACCTGCTCGGTGATGGCTTTCCAAATGGCCTTCTACTGATGGGCGTTGACCTGTATGGATGCAGTAGATGTAGAAGCATATTGTAACTGGAAGTTTGAGGAGAACAGCAGGGTAGACACACATCATTTTGACATCTAGCACAAGCCTTCTTCAAGAGTCAACATATTACATGTGTCCATGTCACATGCTACACACACAACTAAGCATAGGTACGTATGTCTGTGCTCATGTTTTGTCTAAATTCAGTCCTGGTCATGACCTACACAGAGGCAGATTACGAATCATGTAAGCTAGGCCCATCCTGCATGGATTGGAATGTGAGATACCATGGCATACAACACAACGTTTTGACCTTCTGAAGGGTAAACTACCTGTGCATGACTGTCCAGACACATTTCCTGCCAGGCCCATGCTTTGATGCATATGGGCCAATGAATCAAGTGCCGTAATATGCACAACATCCTAAGAATAAGGTCACAAGGTAAGTGATTTTATGTGTGACACTGATTCCTTCCTTTGTATTGATGGTGATTGAATTTTTGTCTATAATTAGTGGCGAAATGTGGGGGCCTCATCACTGATTATTTCTTGTATAGAGACAAGTTGGTGGATTCCCTGATTGGTACTGTGTGCACCATGACCAATGGGATAGTAGTAAGTTGTTGGCTATTTTCTTTGTGTATTTTGCATTCATTTTCTTTGTGTTTTCACAAATGGGATATAAAGGTAGCTAGATGCAGTAGGTGTTAAGATCTTCTTTCCTTAGACATCCCCTTATGGCTAGAGGTGGCACACAATTGAGATTTATTTGTGTCTTTTCTCTATGTGCACAGTATTGGATGCCTGACACTTCATTTTGTGTTTTTTTCTAGAGCACTCACCCTCAGTGTGTGGTGACGGTCACTTTGGACCATGGTGGCACAGAGATGCACAACAGCTGTCGTATAGGTGTAATACCTTGTGGGTTTCTTTTTGTGTATCTACCTAGGTTGTTTATTCGCCCCTGTCCTGAGGAGGCCAAGATTCCTAGAGTCCGAAACGTGTCCGCTTCGACATGCCATCTCTGACAAGAGGATCCTTATAATATTTGTTGTACCATATTTTTTTTTTTTTGGTTTAGCACAATCTTTGAATTAAGATTCATGACTTTCTAGAACTGAATGTGTGGATACAGGACTTCCTCTTAGTGTACTCCCTGATTTGAGAGGGGGACACTCGATTGACATAGTTTGATTTTCTGGGTGAAAAAGGTCGATTTTGTACTAGAGTATTGTTTGTCCTTATATGTTATTTGTATATGATTGTAGTACAGAGATCTGAGTATATATGTGTATATTGTATGATTGATTAACAGTATTACATAAAAGCATTATTTTGCAGTACGGATTGCTATAAATAAAATTGGTAATCTTGATTATGATTAGGCATGTGATCACCGTGTAAAAAGAAGGAATAAAAACTAATGTCGAGAATTTTGTTCCTACTGAGGGAAATGTATTATCCCTTATCTTCTAAGGATTCCGAGATTGATCCCTCCCGACCATTTTCTGTTTTTTGCAGCTATTAGCAAGGTTAGACAGCCGCCATTTTAGTGGCTTGGAAATCTGTCCATAGACCTAATGTGCACTGTGCGCTGTACACTGTACACCACAGCTTTTTGCATTGCATGTTCTGCTATCCTCACTATAGTGGAATCTTGCAATGTTCTGATTTGATGATGTGATGTCACAAAATGCCATTTAAATGGGCAAACAATCTTGGATCTATGTCATCAGTTGGAGCCTGACCTCCTACCTCACATCAATACTCTTACATCAATACCACCACTGGTTAAACCCATGTCTGGTTTGCGATTTATGGCCACAGGCTCATTTTAATTCACTGTTGCTATTTCTGATTGAATGTCATAACCTATGTTCAGTAGGGTACTGACAGAGGTGCTAGCCGCACGTTTGGGACAGTAAGCCAGTTACATCCAGTTCTCCAGACATGAGAATTTAGCCCCTGTGAAGGCAGATTTCTATGGATTTGGGACATCCCTCATGTAATTGGATCTATTGATGGCACCCCACAACAGGGAGCAAGTGTACCGGAACATGAAGCACGCCCATATTATCAATGTTTAAGTTGACTGCTTACCTGGTTTGTACATCTCAAACGTTCAAGCCTAGTTCCCAGGATCTGCACATGATTCCTTTGAACTGCGGAACAGCACCATACCCCAGCTGATTTCATGACTACTACCGGAGAGACTTAAGACAGACTTAAAACAGTCTTAAGACAAACTTAAGACAAACTTAGGACACACTTAGGACAGACTTAAGACAGACTTAAGACAAAATCCTAACTTTACTACCACTAAATGCCTTCTGTGAATACCAAAAGTAGTAAGTTTAGGATTTTGTCTTAAGTCAGTTATGAGAATTGGGCCCTTTGTGTGGGAAATGTCAGGTAGTATGATCTGAAAGTGTGTAACTAAATGTTGCTTTTCTGTCTATCTTTCATCTAGGAGACTTCGCATATTCCAACTGATCATAGTTGTTGGCACCGCTGAGGAATTCTAGAACGCCAGGGGAAGTCCACTTGACTGAGGCCCATGGAAGAACACAGTAGCCAGTGGAGCAGTTGTTTGGGCTCTTGAAAGCCAGATTCAGATGTCTGGTCAGGTCTGGGGGAGCTCTCCTACACTCACCTGGGAAAGTGTGTAAGAACATTATGGCCTGCTGCATACTCCATAACATTGCCCTGTGACTGAACATCCCTTACATTGCAGATGATGCATGCCATGAAGACCCATTGGGTGGGGACCCTAGAATGCCAAATGAAGATGATGATAGTAGTGAAGAGGAAGGAGCTCACTTGCACCCGAATCTCATCCACAACTTCTTCTCCTGATTAAAAGTATGATGTGATGGCTTTGACTAGTTTTGCAACTCTTGTAGTGATGTTGTGAGGAGGATGTTAATGGGACAGTCTTGAAATACATGGCTATTGCAATATCTGGGGAAGGTGTTTATTTTGTAAATGTAGCTTTGTTCAGCGTAAATGTTGTTTTAGACTGTGGTCTCTAGAAGTTGACAATGTGATGAGTGTCATATGTATGTTCCCTTAGCTTATATCTCTGTGTTGGTCTGTTTTAGGTCCCTTCACCATGTAATCTTCATTTGGACATTTCAGAGTTGTGACATTAGCAGGTATCTGATGCCATTCTTACATACAAGAAGGACGTGAATTGGTCCTGGGAATTTCTGTCACAGAGTTTGTGTGTACAAAGCCAGTACCAAGAGAGCTTGCACAGCAATGGCATAGAAGTAACCTGGCTTCCTTTGTACGTGGTCCTTGTGATGTCTTGGTTCTAATGAAATATGTGTGCCATTAAGTGATCCAACACCTTCTACCCTGTGTTCCCCTTGGCTAATTCCTCACTGTCTATGAACTGGATGTAGCTGTTTATATCTCCTCATTGTAGGCCAAAGTGCTTGTTGTAGTACCTCAATGACATTTGGTTGTGACATTTTACCAGATGCGAGCAACACTGGATTGAAATAGACATGTAGTCAGAAACATTCATACCAACATGTGTCTATGTATTTCTTTATTTGATGTAGGATTCATTTTTGTGAAGTAGACAATATGGCTCCAGTTGATGATGTAGACCTAATTTAATGTTGTCTATTGCCCGGGCCTATTGTCAGATGTATCCCCTCCTTCCATGTTGTGAAAGTCTGCAAGTGATGAGATTACTGACCCGGATTAATGGAGTCTTGTCAAATTTGCTATGTTTCTGACATCATATCAGTCTATGGTTTGAACAATGTTGTAATGGTGGCTGAAACCATTGTATTAGAGTCCAAAAGGTAATGAATTCAATCTTCAACATATTGCTCCCATCAGATGTGGAAAAATGGTCAGGAATAGCCCAACAAAGTGAATGTTTAGCACACTCAGAATGACATTAGGGGCAACGCTTTTTCTTCCTGGCGATGGTGGGTATCTTGTCCTCCTGCGCTCCTTGTTTTTTGGGTGGATGTCCCCTCTTTCTGACAGAGGGGGGGATCAGGAGCTGCTGAGACAGGGACGCTTGCAGGTATGTTGTCCTCTAAGAGGGCCTCCTTTCCTGTGGCTGCAGCAGTTTTTTATGGTGGGGATGTACTTGGACCACAGGAAGGGGTAGATGCAGAGTCTGTAAGCCTCTGACCTCAGGATGGAGGCTTTCCGACACTCATTTGTCGGTTTCACTTCCGACCACCTAATTACAATCTAGGTTGTTATGTATTATTTTCGAACCCTATTGTAAGTTTCCAGATTCATGCCCTTCTATAGGTATAACTCACTATATCCTTATATAGGCATAGAAATCATAACCATGTTTAGGCATAGCTCATGCAGTCCAAATACGGCAGGGCTACTTCCACTAGTTCCGAAAATGTACAACGATTTCTTAGAAAACTCGGCTTCAGCAGCTCGGGACTTTCCCTTGCTCGAGAACTGACTTGTCCAAGAACTTATGGAGTTTTCAAAAGAACTGAGAGTCTTTAATAACATTATTATGTCCTCCTTTACGTCAAACTCAGCAACTTCAAGGTATAAATATGCCCACACTTGCTTCGCGAACACACGGTGGTTTGGAGCAGTTCGACTATCTACTTGCCTGATACGCCCTGCTACAGCAAGTGCCGAAGGAAGCCGACACTCCAGTAGATGCACTGAGAGAGACGCTGTCTTTTCTCCTGCAGAGAAATCCAGCTCCAGTGTTTCCAAGCTACCCTTGCGGGTTGATGGGAAATCGAGTCCCGAGACCGACCTTCTTCATTCTAAACTAAGGTACGGTGCTGATTAGACCCTTAGAGAAATCTTGGGCAGATTATTGGCAAAAGAATACTACTTCTGTGCTACACCTCACTTACTTCTTCCCTCGTACTAAGCCTAGGTTAGATACATCGGGGTAGACGTATTTTAGAAGCACCAGTTGAGTACTTTTAGCCTCTGTTATTTATATATGTATTTATCTATGGTTTAGGAACCATACAATGCTCTGACAGTATTATTTTATTCTTCTATTTATACTGTATGCATTATATTTAGGCTTTCCTGTTTTCAGTTTCTATTTTTGGTAAATTCTGGTGGGGTTTTTTCAGTGTTTTCAATATCTTAAAAAACAGTTGTTTTTCCGGTGTTTATGGAACGTTTTGCTTTTATTATTGCTTGCTTTCTGCACTGAAAGAACATGGTATATAGACAGTGTACTTATAGTGTATATGAGGTCCAAATAGATTTTTGCAAATTAATCTTATTGTAGTACACCATACAATACTTCTTCAGTGAGTCTTTGGGTCATGTGCGCTCGCTCTTACCTTCCCATGTAATCTTCTGTGAAAAGCCCCTCTCAGCATTCATAGCCCCTTGGGCTGAGAACCATCAGCTAAGGGACACAGTTGGGATGACTCTTTCTTTGATGCCACATAAAGCACGAAATGATAAATATTTGTGTTTTAGTTCCTGTGCATAAGAAAACAGTGCACCAGAACGGACTAAAAAGTCAATAGCACCCCTCATTAACCCCTTCCACGCTGATGACGAGCTGGGCTCGTCATGGCGTAGCCTCCTCGCACGCTGATGATGAGCCCAGCTCGTCACGTAACATGCGATTTAAAAAATCTCAGCGTGTGAGCGGAATTCCGCTAGCGCGCATGAGGTTAACTCTGAAGATGGTAAAGATGCTTTCAGCATACCATCTAACAACTGGCAAGGATCTTCTACATGCAATCACACCACTTTTTTATATACGTAGCTGAATCACTGCAAATACAAACAATATCACTCCAATCTTTTTTGAACTTTGAAAGAACCTTTTTTGCAGAGCATTACAAGTGACACTGAGTTCAATGCTTTCCAAAAGTCTGGTGTCATGTTTTCACCACTATCCCAGATGCTTATTGATATATATATATATTTGTCACTATACCTTGCATTGAATGTGTAAAGCCTGAGGTGTTGGTAATTCACCTACTATCAATACTGACCCACTAGAAACTATGGTCTGATGTATTTAGGGTTTTTACCCATTCTCTGTGGGTGAATGTGATGACACATATTAGGAAAGATTTTTATTAAACCAGCCATTTTACCTATCAGTGAAAGAATGAAATGCAGCCAAAATATTAAATATGAGTTTGATAATTTCTCAATCTCTACAGTTTATAAAATAAATAAAACTAGACCTAAAACATGAAACTAAACCCTGCATTTCAGACCAAAGGCCACAAAACTGAAAAAAGTAAAAGGAAGAAGAAACAACATTTTAGTGGCATCCCTAAAGAAGAAAACTCAAGCAGAGTAATGTTAGCCAGTCTTCCTTACTGCTTGCTTGTATAACAAAGTTACATTGTATTGACACCTTCAGGAAGAAACAAATGATTCTTTCACTCTCTTTTTCCTTTCTTTGAATGGCATTTAGTTTGTGGTTGTGCAGGTGTTTTTTCAGTGTTTATATGTTTTCACCGATGAGGGCTATTTATCTTTTAGTGGGGTTTTATCAGTTATTATAGGTTTAAACCTAAAACCCCACAGCCTAATTATATTTTATGACCAGGTTTACGATTGTTGCAGTTAATTTCTTATATTTAAACCCTTTTATTGAAAACGCTCGTCTTTCTACTTTCTCTGCACCTCTAGTGAATGAAGTATGCATGATTGACTGAGTGAAATATCTATGTATTGTTTCCACGACTCTGAAGATACGTTTTATCTTGGGGAAACAAAGTTGTCATGTTTATGCGGTTGTCAGAGACTAATCCCTTCTTGTAAATCCGAGAACGTTTCTTGTGACCTCTGAGCTAGCTGGCACACTCAATTAAGTCTAGTATATTCGATAGAGACCTAGTCGACCTCAGTCCTGCGTCTAATCTATAGGATATACTATTCCAATGCGCAGAGCCTATTGGGAATATAGGAACTACATTACAAGGTGGTGGAAATTTTAACAGTCCGGTCATTCCAGGCTGGATTCCGATAGCCCATAATCTCAATGGATGTCATTTCAACCGTTGGGATTATGATGCTTAGTTTCCGGCAGGCTTTCCATGTCTGGCTTTCTGACATACAAAAGCCTGTCGGAAAGAGAGCTTGGGGGCCCCTAGCAGAGCCACCTTCTCCTTGCAGCCTCCGTTTGGGGGCCGAGGGAGCCGCTCTGTTGATCCCTGCACTGTGTGGCAGGAACATTAAGGTACCTGCCACGCGGTGAAAGGATGAACACAATCTCCCATTTCTCTATGGGAGCTTGTGCTACGGCTGGTTTATGGCCGTAGCACAAGCTCCCATTGAGAAATGGGAGTATGCGACCGGACCATGGGTGGTCGCATTGTGAATGCGGAGTCAGGACTGCCGACCAGCGGTCGGTCGATCCCGAGACTGCAACAGTGTCGGTTAGAGGCAACTCCTACAAACATTGTAATAAGACCCATTGTTTTTAGATATTTTATTTTGAAAAAAAATGTAGTTTTTTCAAGTTTGTATACGTTTATGGTATTTATATTTATTTTTTAAATACCATATTACATACTTTTTTGTAGTTATTACATTAATACACAGAAAATGTTTCATAATGCATTTTGTTGACACATATTTTATTTGTTATGACATTGATATTTTCAAAATATTTTTTGAAAATATATTTTACATACAATTAATTATTGGTAAGTAATATGCATGTTTTATATATTAAATATTATCATATATTTCATTAAATTATTTAATGTATTAATTCTTATTTCACATTTATAAAACATATAAAAACAGTTTTTTGAGTACCTTTTTACTAGGATATCGTGAACTTTTTTTAGCATTGTGCAATGTAGTATATTTTTTAAATATTTTATTATACATTTTCAGCTGGTATTTAGTAAACACA